>NC_091978.1:172583819-172591319 GCF_044704955.1 Pristiophorus japonicus | reverse complement strand
TCGCTCTCGCTCTCTCTGTAGCTCTCGCTCTCGCTCTCGCTCTCTCTCTAGCTCTCGCTCTCGCTCTCTCTGTAGCTCTCGCTCTCGATCTCTCTGTAGCTCTCGCTCTCGCTCTCTCTGTAGCTCTCGCTCTCGATCTCTCTGTAGCTCTCGCTCTCGCTCTCTCTGTAGCTCTCGCTCTCTCGATCTCTCTGTAGCTCTCGCTCTCACTCTCTCTGTAGCTCTCGCTCTCTCTAGCTCTCGCTCTCGCTCTCTCTGTAGCTCTCGCTCTCTCTAGCTCTCGCTCTCTCGCTCTCTCTGTAGCTCTCGCTCTCTCTCTAGCTCTCGCTCTCGCTCTCTCTCTAGCTCTCGCTCTCGCTCTCTCTGTAGCTCTCGCTCTCGCTCTCTCTGTAGCTCTCGCTCTCGCTCTTTCTGTAGCTCTCGCTCTCACTCTCTCTGTAGCTCTCGCTCTCTCTAGCTCTCGCTCTCGCT
The DNA here is from genome assembly GCF_044704955.1 of Pristiophorus japonicus. Lineage (NCBI taxonomy): Eukaryota > Metazoa > Chordata > Chondrichthyes > Pristiophoridae > Pristiophorus > Pristiophorus japonicus. The sequence continues at coordinate 172,590,848 of NC_091978.1, read as the reverse complement.
CTCTCTGTAGCTCCCGCTCTCGCTCTCTCGGTAGCTCTCGCTCTCTCTCTAGCTCTCGCTCTCGCTCTCGCTCTCTCTAGCTCTCGCTCTCGCTCTCTCTGTAGCTCTCGCTCTCTCTAGCTCTCGCTCTCTCGCTCTCTCTGTAGCTCTCGCTCTCTCGCTCTCTAGCTCTCGCTCTCGCTCTCTCTCTAGCTCTCGCTCTCGCTCTCTCTGTAGCTCTCGCTCTCTCTGTAGCTCTCGCTCTCGCTCTCTCTGTAGCTCTCGCTCTCGCTCTCTCTGTAGCTCTCGCTCTCGCTCTCTCTAGCTCTCGCTCTCGCTCTCTCTGTAGCTCTCGCTCTCTCTAGCTCTCGCTCTCTCGCTCTCTCTGTAGCTCTCGCTCTCTCGCTCTCTAGCTCTCGCTCTCGCTCTCTCTCTAGCTCTCGCTCTCGCTCTCTCTGTAGCTCTCGCTCTCTCTGTAGCTCTCGCTCTCGCTCTCTCTGTAGCTCTCGCTCTCGCTCTCTCTGTAGCTCTCGCTCTCGCTCTCTCTCTAGCTCTCGCTCTCGCTCTCTCTCTAGCTCTCGCTCTCGCTCTCGCTCTAGCTCTCGCTCTCGCTCTCGCTCTCTCTCTAGCTCTCGCTCTCGCTCTCGCTCTCTCTCTAGCTCTCGCTCTCACTCTCTCGGTAGCTCTCGCTCTCTCTCGAGCTCTCGCTCTCGCTCTCTCTGTAGCTCTCGCTCTCTCTCTAGCTCTCGCTCTCTCTCTAGCTCTCGCTCTCTCTCTAGCTCTCGCTCTCGCTCTCTCTGTAGCTCCCGCTCTCGCTCTCTCTGTAGCTCTCGCTCTCTCTAGCTCTCGCTCTCTCGCTCTCTCTAGCTCTCGCTCTCGCTCTCGCTCTCTCTGTAGCTCTCGCTCTCACTCTCTCTGTAGCTCTCGCTCTCTCTGTAGCTCTCGCTCTCGCTCTCTCTGTAGCTCCTGCTCTCTCTAGCTCTCGCTCTCACTCTCTCTGTAGCTCTCGCTCTCTCTCTGTAGCTCTCTCTCTCGCTCTCTCTCTAGCTCTCGCTCTCTCTCTCGCTCTCTCTCTAGCTCTCGCTCTCGCTCTCTCTGTAGCTCTCGCTCTCTCTCTGTAGCTCTCTCTCTCGCTCTCTCTGTAGCTCTCGCTCTCTCTCTGTAGCTCTCTCTCTCGCTCTCTCTGTAGCTCTCGCTCTCTCTGTAGCTCTCGCTCTCTCTAGCTCTCGCTCTCGCTCTCTCTGTAGCTCTCGCTCTCTCTGTAGCTCTCGCTCTCTCGGTAGCTCTCGCTCTCTCGGTAGCTCTCGCTCTCTCGGTAGCTCTCGCTCTCTCGGTAGCTCTCGCTCTCTCGGTAGCTCTCGCTCTCTCGGTAGCTCTCGCTCTCTCGGTAGCTCTCGCTCTCTCTGTAGCTCTCGCTCTCTCGCTCTCTCTCTAGCTCTCGCTCTCGCTCTCTCTGTAGCTCTCGCTCTCTCGCTCTCTCTCTAGCTCTCGCTCTCGCTCTCTCTGTAGCTCTCGCTCTCTCTCTAGTTCTCGCTCTCGCTCTCTCTGTAGCTCTCGCTCTCGCTCTCTCTGTAGCTCTCGCTCTCTCTCGCTCTCTCTCGCTCTCTCTCTAGTTCTCGCTCTCGCTCTCTCGCTCTCGCTCTCTCTGTAGCTCTCGCTCTCTCTAGCTCTCGCTCTCTCTGTAGCTCTCGCTCTCTCTGTAGCTCTCGCTCTCTCTGTAGCTCTCGCTCTCTCGCTCTCTCTGTAGCTCTCGCTCTCTCGCTCTCTCTGTAGCTCTCGCTCTCTCTGTAGCTCTCGCTCTCTCTGTAGCTCTCGCTCTCTCGCTCTCTCTGTAGCTCTCGCTCTCTCTCTAGTTCTCGCTCTCGCTCTCTCTGTAGCTCTCGCTCTCTCTGTAGCGCTCGCTCTCTCTCGCTCTCTCTCGCTCTCGCTCTAGTTCTCGCTCTCGCTCTCTCGCTCTCGCTCTCTCTGTAGCTCTCGCTCTCTCTAGCTCTCGCTCTCTCTGTCTGTAGCTCTCGCTCTCTCTGTAGCTCTCGCTCTCTCTGTAGCTCTCGCTCTCTCGCTCTCTCTGTAGCTCTCGCTCTCTCGCTCTCTCTGTAGCTCTCGCTCTCTCGCTCTCTCTGTAGCTCTCGCTCTCTCGCTCTCTCTGTAGCTCTCGCTCTCTCGATCTCTCTGTAGCTCTCGCTCTCACTCTCTCTGTAGCTCTCGCTCTCTCGATCTCTCTGTAGCTCTCGCTCTCTCGATCTCTCTGTAGCTCTCGCTCTCTCGATCTCTCTGTAGCTCTCGCTCTCTCGATCTCTCTGTAGCTCTCGCTCTCTCGCTCTCTCTGCAGCTCTCGCTCTCGCTCTCTCTGCAGCTCCCGCTCTCGCTCTCTCTGTAGCTCTCGCTCTCTCGCTCTCTCTAGCTCTCGCTCTCGCTCTCTCTGTAGCTCTCGCTCTCGCTCTCTCTGTAGCTCTCGCTCTCTCGCTCTCTCTGTAGCTCTCGCTCTCGCTCTCTCTGTAGCTCTCGCTCTCGCTCTCTCTGTAGCTCTCGCTCTCTCTCGCTCTCTCTCTAGTTCTCGCTCTCGCTCTCTCGCTCTCGCTCTCTCTGTAGCTCTCGCTCTCTCTGTAGCTCTCGCTCTCTCTGTAGCTCTCGCTCTCTCTGTAGCTCTCGCTCTCTCGCTCTCTCTGTAGCTCTCGCTCTCTCGCTCTCTCTGTAGCTCTCGCTCTCTCGATCTCTCTGTAGCTCTCGCTCTCTCGCTCTCTCTGTAGCTCTCGCTCTCTCTAGCTCTCGCTCTCGCTCTCTCTGTAGCTCTCGCTCTCGCTCTCTCTGTAGCTCTCGCTCTCGCTCTCTCTGTAGCTCTCGCTCTCGCTCTCTCTCTAGCTCTCGCTCTCGCTCTCTCTCTAGCTCTCGCTCTCGCTCTCTCTGTAGCTCTCGCTCTCGATCTCTCTGTAGCTCTCGCTCTCACTCTCTCTGTAGCTCTCGCTCTCTCTAGCTCTCGCTCTCGCTCTCTCTGTAGCTCTCGCTCTCTCTAGCTCTCGCTCTCTCTGTAGCTCTCGCTCTCTCTCTAGCTCTCGCTCTCGCTCTCTCTGTAGCTCCCGCTCTCGCTCTCTCGGTAGCTGTCGCTCTCTCTCTAGCTCTCGCTCTCGCTCTCTCTGTAGCTCTCGCTCTCTCGCTCTCTCTCTAGCTCTCGCTCTCGCTCTCTCTGTAGCTCTCGCTCTCGCTCTCTCTGTAGCTCTCGCTCTCGCTCTCTCTGTAGCTCTCGCTCTCGCTCTCTCTGTAGCTCTCGCTCTCACTCTCTCTGTAGCTCTCGCTCTCTCTAGCTCTCGCTCTCGCTCTCTCTGCAGCTCCCGCTCTCGCTCTCTCGGTAGCTCTCGCTCTCTCTCTAGCTCTCGCTCTCGCTCTCGCTCTCGCTCTCGCTCTCGCTCTCGCTCTCGCTCTCGCTCTCTCTAGCTCTCGCTCTCGCTCTCTCTGTAGCTCTCGCTCTCTCGCTCTCTCTCTAGCTCTCGCTCTCGCTCTCTCTGTAGCTCTCGCTCTCGCTCTCTCTGTAGCTCTCGCTCTCGCTCTCTCTGTAGCTCTCGCTCTCGCTCTCTCTGTAGCTCTCGCTCTCGCTCTCTCTGTAGCTCTCGCTCTCGCTCTCGCTCTCGCTCTCTCTCTAGCTCTCGCTCTCGCTCTCTCTGTAGCTCTCGCTCTCGATCTCTCTGTAGCTCTCGCTCTCGCTCTCTCTGTAGCTCTCGCTCTCTCGATCTCTCTGTAGCTCTCGCTCTCACTCTCTCTGTAGCTCTCGCTCTCTTGGTAGCTCTCGCTCTCTCGCTCTCTCTGTAGCTCTCGCTCTCTCTGTAGCTCTCGCTCTCTCTGTAGCTCTCGCTCTCTCGGTAGCTCTCGCTCTCTCGGTAGCTCTCGCTCTCTCGGTAGCTCTCGCTCTCTCGCTCTCTCTGTAGCTCTCGCTCTCGCTCTCTCGGTAGCTCTCGCTCTCTCGCTCTCTCTGTAGCTCTCGCTCTCGCTCTCTCTATAGCTCTCGCTCTCGCTCTCTCTCTAGCTCTCGCTCTCGCTCTCTCTGTAGCTCTCGCTCTCTCTCTAGCTCTCGCTCTCTCTCTAGCTCTCGCTCTCTCGCTCTCTCTCTAGCTCTCGCTCTCGCTCTCTCTGTAGCTCTCGCTCTCTCGCTCTCTCTCTAGCTCTCGCTCTCGCTCTCTCTGTAGCTCTCGCTCTCTCGCTCTCTCTCTAGCTCTCGCTCTCGCTCTCTCTGTAGCTCCCGCTCTCTCTCCAGTTCTCGCTCTCGCTCTCTCTGTAGCTCTCGCTCTCGCTCTCTCTGTAGCTCTCGCTCTCTCTCGCTCTCTCTCTAGTTCTCGCTCTCGCTCTCTCGCTCTCGCTCTCTCTGTAGCTCTCGCTCTCTCTGTAGCTCTCGCTCTCTCTGTAGCTCTCGCTCTCTCGCTCTCTCTGTAGCTCTCGCTCTCTCGATCTCTCTGTAGCTCTCGCTCTCTCGCTCTCTCTGTAGCTCTCGCTCTCTCTAGCTCTCGCTCTCGCTCTCTCTGTAGCTCTCGCTCTCGCTCTCTCTGTAGCTCTCGCTCTCGCTCTCTCTGTAGCTCTCGCTCTCGCTCTCTCTGTAGCTCTCGCTCTCGCTCTCTCTGTAGCTCTCGCTCTCGCTCTCTCTGTAGCTCTCGCTCTCGCTCTCTCTCTAGCTCTCGCTCTCTCTAGCTCTCGCTCTCGCTCTCTCTGTAGCTCTCGCTCTCTCTGTAGCTCTCGATCTCTCGCTCTCTCTCGCTCTCGCGCTCTCTCTCGCTCTCGCGCTCTCTCTCTAGCTCTCGCTCTCGCTCTCTCTGTAGCTCTCGCTCTCGCTCTCTCTGCAGCTCTCGCTCTCGCTCTCTCTGTAGCTCTCGCTCTCGCTCTCTCTGTAGCTCTCGCTCTCGCTCTCTCTATAGCTCTCGCTCTCGCTCTCGCTCTCTCTCTAGCTCTCGCTCTCGCTCTCTCTGTAGCTCTCGCTCTCGCTCTCTCTGTAGCTCTCGCTCTCTCTCTAGCTCTCGCTCTCGCTCTTTCTCTAGCTCTCGCTCTCGCTCTCTCTGTAGCTCTCGCTCTCGCTCTCTCTGTAGCTCTCGCTCTCTCTCGCTCTCTCTCTAGTTCTCGCTCTCGCTGTCTCGCTCTCGCTCTCTCTGTAGCTCTCGCTCTCTCTGTAGCTCTCGCTCTCTCTGTAGCTCTCGCTCTCTCGCTCTCTCTGTAGCTCTCGCTCTCTCGCTCTCTCTGTAGCTCTCGCTCTCTCGCTCTGTAGCTCTCGCTCTCTCGCTCTCTCTGTAGCTCTCGCTCTCTCGCTCTCTCTGTAGCTCTCGCTCTCTCGATCTCTCTGTAGCTCTCGCTCTCTCGCTCTCTCTGTAGCTCTCGCTCTCTCTAGCTCTCGCTCTCGCTCTCTCTGTAGCTCTCGCTCTCGCTCTCTCTGTAGCTCTCGCTCTCGCCCTCTCTGTAGCTGTTGCTCTCTCTCTAGATCTCGCTCTCTCTAGCTCTCGCTCTCGCTCTCTCTGTAGCTCTCGCTCTCTCTGTAGCTCTCGCTCTCTCGCTCTCTCTGTAGCTCTCGCTCTCTCTCTAGCTCTCGCTCTCTCTCTAGCTCTCGCTCTCGCTCTCTCTCTAGCTCTCGCTCTCGCTCTCTGTAGCTCTCGCTCTCGCTCTCTCTGTAGCTCTCGCTCTCGCTCTCTCTGTAGCTCTCGCTCTCGCTCTCTCTGTAGCTCTCGCTCTCGCTCTCTCTGTAGCTCTCGCTCTCTCTCTAGCTCTCGCTCTCGCTCTCTCTGTAGCTCTCGCTCTCGCTCTCTCTGTAGCTCTCGCTCTCACTCTCTCTGTAGCTCTCGCTCTTGCTCTCTCGGTAGCTCTCGCTCTCTCGCTCTCTCTGTTGCTCTCGCTCTCTCTGTCGCTCTCGCTCTCTCTGTAGCTCTCGCTCTCTCTGTAGCTCTCGCTCTCTCTGTAGCTCTCGCTCTCTCTGTCGCTCTCGCTCTCTCGCTCTCTCTGTAGCTCTCGCTCTCTCGCTCTCTCTGTAGCTCTCGCTCTCTCGCTCTCTCTGTCGCTCTCGCTCTCTCGCTATCTCTGTAGCTCTCTCTCTCGCTCTCTCTGTTGCTCTCGCTCTCTCGCTCTCTCTGTTGCTCTCGCTCTCTCGCTCTCTCTGTAGCTCTCGCTCTCGCTCTCTTGGTAGCTCTCGCTCTCTCTGTTGCTCTCGCTCTCTCGCTCTCTCTGTTGCTCTCGCTCTCTCGCTCTCTCTGTAGCTCTCGCTCTCTTGGTAGCTCTCGCTCTCTCGCTCTCTCTGTCGCTCTCGCTCTCTCTGTCGCTCTCGCTCTCTCGGTAGCTCTCGCTCTCTCGGTAGCTCTCGCTCTCTCGGTAGCTCTCGCTCTCTCACTCTCTCTGTAGCTCTCGCTCTCGCTCTCTTGGTAGCTCTCGCTCTCTCGGTAGCTCTCGCTCTCTCGCTCTCTCGGTAGCTCTCGCTCTCTCTCTAGCTCTCGCTCTCTCTGTAGCTCTCGCTCTCTCGCTCTCTCTCTAGCTCTCGCTCTCGCTCTCTCTGTAGCTCTCGCTCTCTCGCTCTCTCTCTAGCTCTCGCTCTCGCTCTCTCTGTAGCTCCCGCTCTCTCTCTAGTTCTCGCTCTCGCTCTCTCTGTAGCTCTCGCTCTCGCTCTCTCTGTAGCTCTCGCTCTCTCTCGCTCTCTCTCTAGTTCTCGCTCTCGCTCTCTCGCTCTCGCTCTCTCTGTAGCTCTCGCTCTCTCTGTAGCTCTCGCTCTCTCTGTAGCTCTCGCTCTCTCTGTAGCTCTCGCTCTCTCGCTCTCTCTGTAGCTCTCGCTCTCTCGCTCTCTCTGTAGCTCTCGCTCTCTCGATCTCTCTGTAGCTCTCGCTCTCTCGCTCTCTCTGTAGCTCTCGCTCTCTCTAGCTCTCGCTCTCGCTCTCTCTGTAGCTCTCGCTCTCGCTCTCTCTGTAGCTCTCGCTCTCGCTCTCTCTGTAGCTCTCGCTCTCGCTCTCTCTGTAGCTCTCGCTCTCGCTCTCTCTCTAGCTCTCGCTCTCGCTCTCTCTCTAGCTCTCGCTCTCGATCTCTCTGTAGCTCTCGCTCTCGATC